>NC_143489.1:47903538-47919728 GCF_027475165.1 Benincasa hispida | reverse complement strand
CTCCTCATACAAGACCTTCACTACCAGGCCGCTAGCCTAAACAATTTATGCCATCCGAAAGCAACACACGCTGCCTATCTATGGTAGCCACAAGTCGACGCGCCGTTGGCCACCATTGCCCTGATCTTTTCTGGAATTTTGAGGAAAACCTTGGGTAAGACTTATGTTTCCTATAATTTGGGTGGTGAAGTTCATCCCTTTGATTTTGGGTTAAATTAGTAACCTCTCTTTGGTTTTAAACTTAGATTCAAGTTTTGGAAGTTGTGAGGAATTGACCATCAAGCTAGATACCATTTTGTTTTGTAGAAAATTAGTGAAGATCGGTAATCTTTGTAAGTTGTTGGATAGTTATTCTTTTGGATTGAGAGTAATAGTGGGAAAATTAAGTTATTGATTTTGGATTTAATTCATGATCAGATTGACTAATTAAATCGAGTATTGAAATTTGTCTTGGACCAAGCCACAACTTTAAGTATTTCAAGTGTGTTAAAGAAGTTCTAATGAGATTTTGTTTTGCGTTTTTTACCAAGTTGAGGTAAGTAATCTTACTACTGGAACTGCCCTAGTGCTTGACAATGATAATTATGATTTATTGAGGATCATTAGTTAGCATGATATTTATGTCTGCCTTCATTGACTGAGGTTTGAAATGACTGGAGTCGGGAATTGACAAATATGATTTACTGAGGATATATTGATAGTTTGATGTTTATGTATGCCTTGTTGATATAAGAGTTTGAAAGGCTAGTTGCGCATAGAGATGTTTGAATTCTAGTATGATTTTAGTATATTATTTTTATTGGAGATCCTGCTGAATCTGAGGAAAATGAGATGCATACATATGTTGTAAAGCTATGATGAAGAAATTTATATGTATATTGTAGAATCATGATGATGAGATGTATATGTATGTTATAGAACCATGTTGAGATTGTGATGTCGAGATTGTGATAGTGATTTTACTGATTAGTTAGAATGGCCACCAGTTTGTGTTTCCTTCGGGATTCACCAGATAGTGTTTCCTTCGGGATTCACCAGTTTATGTTTCCTTTGGTATTCACCAGATATTGTGTTTCTTTCGGGATTCACCAGTTTGTGTTTCTTTCGGGATTCACCAGAGGTAGTGGTCATATTTAGCTACAGTAAGATAGGACTAAGTTTTTCATGTATGTATGTGTCCCATGAGGACTAGGACAGTTTATATGTTCCACCAGAGGTAGACATCTAGAGGACATAGATGCCTAACCTGACCCCAGTAGTGGGGTTACTTACTGAGTATTTTATACTCATTCTTTCTCATGTTGTTGTTTCAGGTAAGGGTAGAGATGCATGGGCGATGGACAAGCAGAATTTGTGATCGAGCCACTGGGACTAGTTTTATGCTTCCGTTCATGAGATTTAGATTTCTTTTCATGTTTTTTCTAACTTTCAGTTTTAGTGTTTGAAACTTACTATTAAAAATCGTTTTCAGACTTATTTATTATCATTTATAATTTCGGGGTACCTTATTGTTGTTTTTAATATTTGAATTTAATGAAAGCCTTTTGCACTTACCTTATTTATTTAGCATTTATTTCATCATAAAAAAGTGTCGTTTTAAGTTTCATGCATGCATGTATTTAGTAATGGCCTAACTTAAGTCCTAGGGGGTCGGGTCATTACAGAACCCAAATTGAGAAGGATTTTTTGAGGAATTTTGGAGTGGGAGAGACTTGGAGAGAAAACCAATTTTTCTTTCCAATTGTTAAATTTGCACGAAGACTTTAAATTAATTAAAAACAACTATTTATAGAAAATATCATGCAAGTCAAATTAACATAATTTGACACCGGATCAAATTGATTTAGTGGATTTATAGGTGTTTAATCAAACTATTAAAGAAGAAGAAAATGGGAAATGTGAGAATTTATCACTTTCTCTCTTTTTTAATCATTTAAAAATGATTTTAATTAAATTAAATTGAAACTTAATTTTAAATAAAATTAATATAAATTAATTAATTTTATTTAAATAAGTAATTAAATATTTAAATTAATTAAATTTAATATCAAATATTAAATTAATAAAACAATTATTTCATAAAATGAATCCTTATTCATATAACATTTAAATCAAATTTAAATATTTTCAATTCTCCAAATACATTTAATTTGATAATTAAATGTTAATTATACATATAATAATCCAAACCCTAATTTGAATTTAATATTTCAAATTCTCTCAACATACTATTCTAAGGTTTAATCTATTTACGAGCTAGTAGAGGAACCTAATGAACCTACATATCATGAGCTCTAATGATTTGAGATTAATTGGCTAAACTCTTTTAATCCAAATTAATCAATGCTCGTTAACTATTGGGGCACTCTAAAGCCCAGTAGTTGCACTCTCCTCACTGTAGATATATTTCTGTCCACTTGATTTACCATAATCAGTAAATCGATCCTTCACAGGTTGTTCGAAATTATAACTGGGTAAAAATTATCGTTTTACCCATGTTACATCTTACTTCTTAAGTCTCCACTGATCTACTAATGAACAATTGGTTTATGGTCCTACTGATAAACCGAGTCCCTCTCAGCCATAGAGTGGGTGGGCCCCTTATTCAAGATTGGGATAAAATACTTAAGGGAACAACCTATCTACCATCCTTTAAACTCCTCCACATGTTCTTCTCCTCTCTCTCAATGAATTTAACAGAGAAGCGAGTTCTTTGTAAAAACTCTTGGAAGAAATTCAATTCCTTTTTATCTCTTTTAAAAGGCAGTTCTCACAAATTGGTCCTTGCTAGACTTTTTGGTGGCATCTTGTTACTGTTTATGGAAGAAAGTAAATCACCAAAAAAGGGTGTTGAAGAAAGACATTTAGAGGCCAAATCTGTATGCACGTTGCCCATTCATATAGTGACTTATGTAAAAGGGTAAAAATCTTAAAACTTAGAAAGTAAATCAGATCTCATTTTCCACCAAATAGATTTTATAAAGTAAGTCAGCTTTCATTTTCCATCAAATATTAGGTTATTTGTCATTGTATTTCCGTTACTTTCTTAATTGATTAATAGTTACAAATCTTAAAAGACTCCTAATATCCAAAAAGAGAAAACCATTCAACTAATTGTGGATGTGGAGGCTTACACTTCTTAATAATAATGTCAATAAAAAGCAAAGTAGATGAAAATTGGTTAATAATTTCAATTAAGTTTTGGACACAATTAATTAAAAAAAACCGTAGATTTGTAAATAAAATTAGGAGATGAAAATTGGTTAATAATTTCATTGTATTTAGGCATTTTGTTGGTTGTAAAAGGTGTGAGTGAGTGGAATTATGTGGTGTTAATGGATGGGAGTAGGTGTCATTTTGTTGTAATTTTTAATATAATATTTAGAAATTTTAATATAATGTTTCTCTCTCACCAAACAGTAACCATGCAACTTCTTCTTCTTCTTCAATCAAAACAAAAAAACAATTGCAGAGCAGCTTCACTCTCACTTGCAAGCTACCAAACTTTTTATTCTCTGTAATCTAAGTAAGAGCTACTACCAATTACCATCTTGTTTTATTTAACACTCCAATAATAATCACTCAATTCTCTCATGCCTTACAAAATTTAATTCTTTTCTAATTTTTGGATTAACTAATCTCATCACTTTAATTTTACTTCCTGTAATTTAATTTAGAAAACCCATCTCAACCCTTTTTTCAATTAATTTATGAACCTGAGTAACAAATTATTATTATTATTATTTGAAATGAATATGTGTTTATTTGAAATTAAATAAATGAAAATATAATAATTAACCAAATTAAACTTGAAGCAGCGGTTAATGATTCCTCTTATTTTTACCAGCAACGGCTATGAGGCAACCGGCAACGGCTATTTTTTTTAGTGTGGTCGGTGAAAAGGGGGAGCGGCCCCTCTGCTTCACTCATATAATTTAAATTTTTTTCACTCATACGAGAAAGCTGTATTCTATTTTCTATCCCTTTCGTATTCTCACCTTCTCCTTCCAAATTCCCCAAATTCTCAATTCCAAATTCCTTTCTGTGCAGCAGATCGAAGACCTTAAAGCATTCAGATTCCTCAATCGCCGACGTAGATCCTCTCCGATCTGCTTTCAATCCGCTCCTCCAATGTTCCTCATTGACTGGTTCTATGGCGTCTTGAGACCGAGGGAGGCCAAGATCCTCTTTCTCGGCCTCGATAATGCCAGAAAAACCACCCTCCTCCATATGTTGAAAGAAGAGGTTTCAATTCATTTCTTCCATTTCCCTTTATTCCATTTCTGTTTTTACGATCTGGGTATAAACCATCTGTTTTGTTTCATATATTGTTCTTTGTTTCTTTCTTTGCTTGTTCTAGAGGTTAGTTCAGCACCAGCCTACCCAGTACCCCACCTCCGAGGAGAGGGGTATTGGAAAAATCAAATTCAAGGCCTTTGATTTGGGTGGACATCAAATCGCTCGTAGAGTCTGGAAGGATTATTATGCCAAGGTAACCGACAACGCTGTTCTTCTCAAACTCAAGCTTTTTCTATTTCCATTTCTGTTTGATTTCTTTGCTTTTGTGGTCAGTATTTTGGGCGTTAGCTTCTGTTGAGAAACCAATTTCCTATGAAATGAAGAAGAACTACCTCTCAATGCTTGTACCTTTTACGGCTTCTCATATGAGTGAAGTAGAGGGGCCGCTCCCCAGGCACAATTAATTACTTTTCAAAATTCAAATTCAAATTTCTTTTTCCTCTTCTTCTTCTTCTAATTAAAATACTAATTGCTTGAATTATGTTCTTCTTATTTTTGTTTATAATTATGGATTAGGGTTTATAATTGAGTTGACCGTTTGATCTATGGAACTCTATTTTTCTCTTCTTTCATTTGATCTATGGATGGTGTGTAATTAAAATTATTTGATCTCTTCCTTAATTTTCTTCTTCTTCATTATTAGGTTCTAATTAATTCTCTAATCAATCTTCAACCAAAATGAGGCGATGAAATCCCAAAATTATGCACAACAAATTGAGGAACATTCATTCCTACGCATCGGAATCCGGTGGTAAGTAAATTGGGGAACATTCATTCCTACGCATCGGAATCCGGTGGTAAGTAATTTACATTTCTTTATTGTCTTCAATTTTAATTAATTAACCTTAATTATTGCACCAAGCATTTCCTTGCTTAATTAATCGTGATTATTATTCTAATTATATATGGAGTATGTTAATTTTATATCGACATCCCTGGAAAGAGGGATTTAATTAGTTTTTTCCTGTTACATTTTTCATTTTTTTTAATATGTGACTTTTTAGATTGTTCTTTATTATTATAGTTCACTTTTATATTTTATTTGATTCAGATGTGGTTTGTTGTTAATTATATTTTGTTACATTCTCTCATTCATTTTTTTTTAATTTTTGTTTTAATATGTGACTTTTTAGATTGTTTTAATTTATTATAGTTTCACTTTTATATTTTATTGATTACTTTTATATTTTATTTGATTCAGATGTGGATTGTTAATTATATGAGTGATGTTTTAGTTTCACCTTATTGTTATTCTTGGTAGATTTTTTTTTTCTTCTTTTAAAGTAGAATATTGAATTAAATTTCTTTGAGACTAAGTATAATTTATTTAATATTTTTTTGCACGGATGGTTTAATTGTTTTCACTCGTGACATTCTTTTGTTTGTTTGTTACATTGTTTCTACTATGGATTCGATTACTCTTATCTCATAATGTGACATTCTTTAATTAGTTCCATTTTTGTATTCTCTATTTTATTAATTTTTGGTATTTTTTAAATTTCACTTTTTGTTCTCTATTTTAATTTTTTTTTTTATTCTTCTAGCTTTATTTGGTCCCGTTCCGCTAGTAAATTTCAACATTATTATTTCAAATGTTATTACTGGATTGTTTCAATTTCCCCCTCTTCTATGATCTCTTTTTGTCTTTTAGTTTTTAATATTTTGGGTTATATGCTAAGGGTTCAAAAAGTACCTTTTCCTTTAGAGTGTAACATTATCACTCCCTTGTCTTATTAGTTTCACTTTTTTAAATTTATTAGTTTTGTGTTTAATGTTACATATTATTGTAAGTCTCTTGACAATGTTAACTTTTTGTGTGTTTTATTATTTTTGGTACTTTCTTCTCTTACTTATTTGATTATATTGTATTTCTTTGGATGTAGCATTTATTTGTACTGTCATGGTGGTCATTTGCACTATGGATGGTTCAACTATATCTTTCATCTTTCTTTTCGTATTCCTTTTAATATTATTATATTTTTTGTACTTCTTTGGTAACCATTTGGTCATTTTTTCTTTTGGCATAATTGCATTTTGCACTATGGATGGTTTTTTTCTAACAATATGTGTCATCTTGAGTATCAGTTTTTGTATTGTTATTTATTTTTTGGTACGTTTTTATTTATTCATTTGGACATTTTTAGAAATAGATTCTTATGTGTTGGATAAATGTAGAATTTATATATCTTTACACATGCCTTTCCATTAATGGATAAGGTTTTAATGTTTTTCACCCTTAGTCTATGTTGTGTTATCGTTTTTGTTTTATTTTATTTGCTTTTTACCATAGTTTGGTGGGGTGCGCACTCTTCAAATATCCTCATCCAGTTTCACATTATTCTTTTCTATTTTATTACTCTTTGTACATTTTTATTCTTTTCATTTTGTATTTTTTACAGAAGATATTTTATATATATTTCTTTCGGACCCAAGGTGAAATAACTATTTATTTTGTTTGGCATGGATAGTTTAATTTTTTTCACTCTTTCTCTTACCTCTTTTGATTCAATTGAAGTATTGGGTTTTATTGTTTGGGCATTATATGGTTTGTTCAAAATTTTTCACTTTCTTTATTCTCTATTTTATTATTTTTGGTGTATATATATATATTATTTTACGTATTGGTTGAAAAAAATCACTTTCTCTGTTGTGTAACATATTCTTCTAGTTTAATTATGTTTTGTTCTCTATTATGGATTGTGTTTGGTATATTTTTTCTATATGGATTGTTCTAATCCATATAGAAATCTTTATGAAATTTAGACCAATTATGGATGATTACTCATTTAGTTGTTTAAATAGATTATTATATTTTGTTTCATTTATACCAAATATAGTATTTATTTTTCTTTTGGCATGGTTGTATTTATATAGTTTTGTATGCACACTTCTCTTTTGTGTGAGTGACATGAATTTGGTACATTTGTTTGTTTATTTAACTATGAATGAGCTATCATTCTTTCTCTTCAAAATAATTCATTTATAAGCATATGTATTTCTTGACTATTATTTGTTGATTTTTTTGCAAAATATTATTTTTTTGAAGTACTATATTTCTCTTAGTTTTATCATTTTTTGGTTCTAATTTTTAATTCGTCACTCCCTCTCCTATTTTAGTTTACTTTGTGTATTATTAGTTGGGATATTGTTTCGTTAGTTAAATTTGTGCAAGCGCATCATATTTTTATAATATATTTCTTTGGTATATTGCTTTAGTTTTACTTTGTGCATAATATTTTTATTTGTTATATTGCTTTGTTAGTTATTTAATACAGTGCATTGTTGCACATCATATTTTTATAATATGTTTCTTTTATGGGACTTTATTTTAGTTCTACTATTATCAATATTGTTTGAATTATAGATTGTTCAAATAATTATCATTTTTCTCTTCTAGTGTCCATCATTAGTTTTTTATATTATTTTCTAATGATAATTTTTCTCTTCTAGTTTCACTTTTATATTTTATTTGATTCAGATGTGGACTGTTCTAATTTATAGATTTTTATATGTGTGATGTTCTAGTTTCACTTTATTGTTATTTTTTGTAGATTTTTTTTCTTCTTTTAAAGTATTATTGAATTAAATTTCTTTGGGACTAGAAGTATAATTTTTTAATACTTTTTTTGTCCGAATGGTAATTGTTTTCACCGTAAATTTTTCGTGACATTCTTTTGGTTGTTTGTTGTTTCTACTATGATTTTTTCACTTTCTCTCTTCTTCTGTTGTCTTATAATGTGACATTCGTTAATTAGTTCCATTTTTTGTATTCTTTATGTTATTATTTTTTGTATTTTCTAAATTACACTTTTTGTTTTTTCTATTTTATTTGCTTGTTTTTATAGTTCTAGATTTATTCTTTTTTGTGTGACTATACAAGGGTGAACAGTCTTACCCTTTTCCTTTTCTGTGAGTTTTTTTTTTTTTTTTAATTATGGATTGTCCAATTTTTTATCACTCTCTCTTTTCCTTATTAGTTTAACCTTTTTAAATTTATTAATTGATTTGTTAGTTTTGTGCTTCATTTTACACATTATCATGTTCTTTCTATGTGTTTTATTATTTTTGGTACTTTCTTCTTTTACTTATTTGATTATATTTTATATCTTTGGGATGTAGCTGTTGGATGAGAAATTTTGAACTGATTACAAGTCACCACGTCGTTTGCTAAATTAACGACGAATTTCTAAAATCATTGACTTTGGGTCAAATGAGAAGACCCAGAGAGAATTCACTAACAAGCGATGACTCCCAAGACTCCTGAAGTTGCACTCCTATAAGGCAGAAGACTCAGACACAAATACTCTTCCAAGGCTTTTACTTCAAGCTTCAAAGACTCCTGAAGCTGTATCCTAGACTTGACCTTTGAGGATACAAATACTCTTCTAAGACTTCTACTTCAAGCTTCCAAGACTCCTGAAGTGCACTCTAAGGCTTGACCTTTGAAGACAAAAATACAACAAGACTTCTACTTCAAGCTTCCAAGACTCCCGAAGCTACACAGGAAGGCTTTTTGACCTTTGAAGACATACTCTTCCAAGACTTCTACTCCAAGCTTCCAAGACTTCTTCTACCAGAACGTTTGGTGCTTTCCTTCTTCAAGTCACGCATCTACCAAACCGAGAGAGAATCTGATCAAGTAATGATCGAACCACATTGCATCAAATCAACTCCAACTACACCAACTTAAGTTCAACTCCACGAAACATGTTTCTCCAGAGATCTCGTATGGCTTTGGCACGCCCAGTGAGACCTTTCTACCTCTCATCTCTCTCTCGTCATCCGAGTCAAGAAACCTACAGATGGCATCAAAGAAAGTTGCATGAAAAGCTACCATCGTCGCAAGCAACACTTACATAAGCTCTGTCATCACGGAGGAAATCTGGGGCCAACTGATGGAATTTCCTAAAGGCGGAATCGTCATCAGAGAAAATCCCTTATTTGAAAACTATGCTTCTGTTACTGATCTATTAGAGAAGGAATCACATTTTGATGTAGTGTCGGTCATGATGACTGACGTAATGACTGAGTCGACCATGGCAGATCTGAGGTAAAGATAAATCTCTTAATGGAGGAGTGAGATCATGAAATCGATGCTTTAAGAAATCAGATACATGCTCGAGATACTGCTGAATCAAGTCAATTCGAAATAAAAGCTTCTGAAGTTTAAATAAAAGCTCCTTATCGCAAGAGCCTAAACTGCATGATGCTTATAACCCGCATGAGCTTAAAATGTGAACGGACCCCAAGAAAAAAATTGTATGAACTACGTTACGACTTGATCCCTTTCATTATACAGGGTACGTGGGCAACTTAAAGACATTTAAGTTTAGTCGCGCATAAAAAGGAAAAAAATTCCTTCGAACTACATTATTACTTGATCCCTATTATTAAGACATGAATGTGTAGCTTGAAAGAAACTTCAAGTTCAGTCCAGTTAAAAAAAAAACTACGTCATGATTTGATCCCTTTATTTAAAGGTACGAAGAAAACTTACAGAAATTTAAGTTTGGTCCATTAGAAGAGGTACCACAACCACCTAAGTATAATACTACAAGATTGATGTTGATCATCCCCGTCAAAGAATGACATTCAAATTGAAGATGTTCATCCTTATTGGGGGCAAAACAATGGGTGTTCATCCCTCGTAAGAAGCCAAAACAGTAAATAAAAGGCACACACGTGGAATGCGCTTTGCTTCCTCTTTAAAAGTAAACTTATACGCTTCTCCATCTTCAAGTTTTAGAGGCTCCATCGATGCTTCATCTTCATGCTCAAAGTCACAAAGTCAAGCCAGCCAAAGCTTCATGCTTCATCAAACTCAAATGCGAAGAATTTGTCGATGCTTTGTCAAACTCAAGTGTGAAAGTCTCGTCGATGCTTCTCCATATTTACGTTCAGAGGCTTCATCAATACTTCTCCATCTTTAAGTTCAAAGGCTTCGTTGATGCCTCTCCATCTTTAAGTTCAAGATTGGCATGCATGGCCTCACTAAATCTTCAAGTTAAAGGTCGATATGCATGACTCCACTCCATCTTCAAGTTCAAGGTCAGTATGCATGGCTTAGCTCCATCTTCAATGACTCGGACTACAAAATCATGACGCAGTTCGCTTCATCTCCAAATTAATGACGCGTCTTCACTTCATCTTCAAAGTCGTGGTGTGGCTTCGTTTCATCTCCAAACTAATGACGCGGCTTCACTTCATCTTCAAAGTCGTGGCGTGGCTTCGTTTCATCTCTAAACTAATGACGCAGCTTTGCTTCATCTCCAAGTCGTGGCGTGGCTTCGTTTCATCTCAAAACTAATGACACGACTTCGCTCCATCTTCAAAGTCGTGGTGCGGGTTCGTTTCCTCTCCAAAATCAGTACAACTTCACCTCATATGTGAGATCAAGTTTGGTTTGTCTAGCTCTACCTCATATGGAGGACGACTCTAGTCCATTCAGACCTCATATGCGAGGACAACTCCGATCCGTCTGGCCCTTGTACGTGAAATCGACTCTAGCCAACTCCCGTTCAAAATCTTGATGGCAGATTCTTCTCATCTTCAAGGTTTGATGGCATATCCGCCCGATCTTCAAATACTCAATGGCATATTTCCCTTATCTTCAAATTTTGATCAAGGATACATAACAAGGCAAACCTTTCGAGGATCCTCACTAGGGTGATCAAATGGGAGAGTTGTATGCAGGCAGGGCCCCTTTCCATGACGAACAGGATATACGAGCGGCGCTAAAAGTAGACCTTGGGTGATCGAATGGGAGAGTTATAAGCCTTTGCGAGGCCCCTCCCATGACGATCAGGATACACGAGCTGCACTACAAGTTAGACCTTTCTGAGATCCTCCCTAGGGTGATCGAATGGGAGAGTTGTAAGTCTTTGCGGGGCCTCTCCCATGACGATCAGAATGTACGAACGGTGCTACAAAGTAGACTTTTTTGGGATCCACCTAGGGTGATCGAATGGGAGAGTTGTAAGCCTTTGAGGAGCCCCTCCCATGGCGATGAGGATACACGAGCGCATCAAAGTCGGGTCGATGAGATTAAAAAAAAAAAAACTTGTTTTGTTGTGCTCCTTTGGTTGCACCATAACTCCTACAAAAAAATAATAGAGGGGCAAGTTGGTAAAAAAATAATAAAAAAAAGAGAGCAAAAAAAAAAAAAAATGAGCCCTAATTCCCTATCCTTCCTTCTTTCTCCCTTCTCCTCACTTAGAGTCCTATTGCAATCCAAGTCTGATTGACAAAGGATGGAAAGGACGTGAGAACGAAGGAGATCACACTACAAGATGAAGAAGATCATGCGTCCTACCAGTATACCTAAGTTCGATGGGATTTTTTTCTTCTAATTAGTTGAAATCTGATAAAATCACGGGTTACTCGAACTGAATACTGTTTATTTTGTTGTGGAACTCCGATTCTTGCTGAAATTAGTTAGGAGTCAACAAAAAAAGATCATGCTTGATTGGAGGTTGCCTGAATTAGGGGTCACGGTGGAGTTTTGGATACCCAGATTCAATGGCGAGGAGTTTTGAGCTTAAGACTTGAGAGAATCTGGCATAAGAAAACAGTATGGAGAAGGAAATCTCGCTAAGGCTGGTATCGCTAACCACAAAGCAGATGGCTGCTGAGATAAAAAAAAAAAGAAAAAAATTAATAATAATAATAAAAAAAAAGGAGAATCTCGTACGATCTCGCACTCTCCCACAATCGCGCTCTCTCGAATGTCGCTCTCTCCTAAAATCTTGTTCTCTCCTAAAATCTCGCTCTCTCCACTCTGGCTCGAAATGCTCTCGCTGGTCTCGCTCTCTCCCACGATCTCACTCTCTCCAATGTCGCTCTCTCCCACAATCTCGCTCTCTCCTAAAATCTTGCTCTTTCCCACTTTCTCACTCAAAATCTCGCTCTCTCCAACGAGCCAGCCAAATCGGGTGAGATAAATGTCAAATCCGTCCAAAATTAAAATTTGTCCATATCCCAAATTTTATGAATATTCGAATGGTTAACCTTGATATTGAGTTATGAATAAAATTCCGAGTCAAAATTTGGCTATATTCCAAATTTTATCTCAAATTTAAATCAGCCTTAGTTTCTATACTCATTTCCAAGTAAAATTGAACATATCCCAAATTTTTATCTAAAACCAAAATTGATCAAGATTCAATTTCACCCCAAATTCTATTCCAAATTCGAATTAAATTAAATTTTCAATTAAAGTGGAACATTATAAAAGTTCAAATTAAAGTTTACTTGGCTTGTGTGTCAAACGAACAAGATTTCAAATCAAAATTTTGAGCTAAATTCTCATATTTTGATCATGATGGCATCAAATTAACAGAGTAAAAAAAAATCATACCTTGATCTCAAATTACATTCTTTTCAAAATCATCCACCCATACATGCATAAATATCGAAAAGGGGGCATTTGTTGAATGAGAAATTTTGGACCAATCACAAGTCACCACGTCGTTTGCAAAATTAACGAAGAATTTCTAAATCATTGATGTTGGGTCCAATTTTTGACACATCTCAAATTAAACTGAAGACAAGTTTCGATGACGTCACGTGGATGAATCAGATGAGATTAAATTGGTCCAATTTGATAATACTATTTGGGCTTAAAGTCCAAACTATAAAAAAAGTTGAATTGGACCCAAATTCCAGATCAGACCCAAAACAAGTTAATTGGGCCCAAGGGTCAGACCCATAGACCAACCAAGCCCACGAAGCCCACTTGAGAACTCTATAAATAGAGAAGTTCTCTTCATTTGTAGAGGCAACATTTTTCTACACTCAGAAGACCCAGAGAGAATTCACTAACAAGCGAAAACTCCCAAGACTCTTGAAGCTGCACTCCTATAAGGCAGAAGACCTTTGAAGACACAAATACTCTTCCAAGACTTCTACTTCAAGCTTCCAAGACTCCTGAAGCTGCACTCCTATAAGGCAGAAGACAAGAAGACACAAATACTCTTCCAAGACTTCTACTCCAAGCTTCCAAGACTTCTTCTACAAGAACGTTTGGTACTTTCCTTCTTCAAGTCAAGCGCATCCACCCAACCAAGAGAGAATCAGAGGATCAAGTACTGATCGAACCACATCGCATCAAATCAACTCCAACATCACCAACTTAAGTTCAACTC
Organism: Benincasa hispida; assembly: GCF_027475165.1. Classification (NCBI taxonomy): domain Eukaryota; kingdom Viridiplantae; phylum Streptophyta; class Magnoliopsida; order Cucurbitales; family Cucurbitaceae; genus Benincasa; species Benincasa hispida. The sequence continues at coordinate 47,906,286 of NC_143489.1, read as the reverse complement.
CACGAAACACATTTCTCAGGAAACCTCATGTGAACTTTGGCACGCCCAGTGGGACCTTTCTACCTCTCATCTCTCTCTCGTCATCTGAGTCAAGAAATCTACAGATGACACCAAAGAAAGTTACATCCAAAGCTACCGTCGCAAGCAACACTTACTTGCTCTGTCATCATGGAGGAAATCTATGGCTAGCTGATGGAATTTTCTAAAGGCAGGATCGTCATCAGAGAAAATACCTTGTTTGAAACTATGCTTCTGTTACTGATCTATTAGAGAAAGATTTACATTTTGATGACTCTGTCATGATGACTGACGTAACGACTAAGTCGACCATGGCAGAGTTGAAGGTAAAGATAAATCTCCTAATGAAGGCTGTAGAGGAGCGAGATTATGAAATCGTTGCGTTAAGAGATCAGATACAGGCTCGAGATACTGCTGAATCAAGTCAATCCCATGCTACAAAAGCCAATGACAAAGGAAAGACTGTCTTGTAGGAAAGTCAGCCACCACAATTTTGCCTCCCTGTCAGTTCAACAACTCGCTGATATGATTACAAACTCCATAAGAGCTCAGTACGAAGGACCATTGCAAACCTCCTTTATGTACTCCAAGCCATATACCAAGAGAATCGACAACCTGAGAATACCAGCTGGGTATCAACCTCCAAAGTTCTAACAATTCGACGGAAAGGGAAACCCAAAGCAACACATCGCCCACTTTGTAAAACATGCAAAAATGCGGGAACAAGAGGAGATCTACTGGTCAAACAGTTCGTCAGAACCCTCAAAAGGAACGCTTTTGATTGGTACACAAACTTAGAGCCTGAGGTGATTGACAGTTGGGAGCAACTTGAAAGAGAATTCTTGAATCATTTCTACAGCACCAGACGCACCGTCAGCATGATGGAGCTGACAAACTCCAAACAACGGAAAGGGGAACCAGTCGTCGACTACATCAATCGATGGAGAGCTCTGAGTCTGGATTGCAAATATCGATTCACCGAGTTGTCTACTGTGGAAATGTGCACGCAGGGTATGCACTGGGAACTCCTCTACCCCGTACCTTTGAAGAATTAACGACCCGCGCTCACAACATGGAGCTAAGTATCACCAACCTACGAGGGACTTTTTGAACCACAAACCGAGGAAAGACCCACTTCCCTCAATTCCGACGGCTGGCAATTTCGGTAGAATTTCTCCCAAGAAGCTTTCTCAATAATCATCCAGAGAAAGTATTAGAAGTTATTGCATGTCACACTGTCTGCATAGTGGAAGTCGACAACAATCATGTGACTACCGAAGAAGTCAAAGACTCAAAAGAAATGAAGCCAAGAACTTCTGTCTTCGATCGTATTAAGCATTCATGTGCTCGATCTTCGGTCTTTCAAAGATCGAGTATGGGCACAATAGGAGAAGAAGACCAATGTCCAACGACTACTTCTGCTTAAACTTCAGCCTTTAAAAGGCTAAGTATATCCACATGAAAGAAAGATGTCTAGCATCTGCTTTTGATCATCTCAAGACAACAAGCGATCAACGTAAAGGAAGGATGAAAATCTTGAAGCCAATGTCATTCCATGAAGAAAACAACGACGAAAAGATTCACAGTCGTGTCCTTTCACGCATGAAGAGGAAATTTTTTTTGTTGAAATAAGTACAGAAAGTTTCTTGATAGTGAAGCCAAAACTCATCGTATTGACGAATCCTACAAATGAAGAGGATAATCAAAACCATGATGAAATAAGAGCTTCTGAAGTTTAAATGAAAAAGCTCTTCATCGCAAGAACCTAAACAGCATGATGCTCCTAGCCAGCATGAGCTTAAAATGTGAACGACCCAAAAAAAAAAATTGTATGAACTACGTTACGACTTGATCCTTTCCATTATACAGGGTAGGCAACTTAAAGAAATTTAAGTTCAATCGTACATAAAAAGGAAAAAAAAAATCTCTTTGAACTACATTATGACTTGATCCCTATAAGAAGGGTATGTGCGAAAGAAACTTCAAGTTCAGTCCAGTTAAAAAAAAAAAAAACTTGAACTACGTAATGATTCGATCCCTTTCTTTAAAGGTACGAAGGAAACTTAAAGAAATTTAAGTTTAGTCCATCAAAGAGGTACCACAACCACTTAATAATACAAGATTAATGCTGATCATCCCCGTCAAAGAATGACACTTCAGATTGAAGATGCTCATCCCTATTAAGGGCAACACAATGGGTTGAAGATGTTCATCCCACGTAAGGAGCCAACAAAGTAAATAAAACGCACACACGTAGAATGCGCTTCGCTTCTTCTTTAAAAGTAAACTTATACTCTCCTCCATCTTCAAGTTTAGTGGCTCCATCGATGCTTCATCTTCATGCTCAAAGTCACAAAGTCAAGCCTAATGCCAAAGCTTCATGCTTCATCAAACTCAAATGCAAAGAATTTGTCGATGTTTTGTCAAACCCAAGTGTGAAGGTCTCGTCGATGCTCCATATTAAAGTTCAAAGGCTTCATCAATACTTCTCCATCTTTAAGTTCAAAGGTTTCGTTGATGCCTCTCCATCTTTAAGTTCAAGATTGGCATGCATGGCCCCACTTCTATCTTCAAGTTAAAGGTCAGTGTGCATGACTCCGCTCCATCTTCAAGTTCAAGGTCGGTGTGCATGGCTCGGCTTCATCTTCAATGACTCGATCTACAAAATCATGATGCAGCTTCGCTTTATCTCCAAACTAATGACGCGGCTTCACTTCATCTTCAAAGTTG
>NC_143489.1:47883228-47903038 GCF_027475165.1 Benincasa hispida | reverse complement strand
AAAAAAAAAAAAAAAACTCCTCAAAATATTTTATTTTTTTCAGCTCACCTTTTTATTAAAAAAATAATAATAAATAACTCTCTTTTTCCCCAACATTTACTCAAAACTCTTCACTTCAAAATTTGTTTAGATAACTCTCTTTCTCAAACTTTTTTCTTTTAAATTTTATTTTTGCAAAATTTATTACACATAAACATTTTTCAAGGAAAAAAAAAACTTTTTTAGTTCCTAGGTTTTAGATCTAGTTTTTATTTAGTCCAACGGTTTCAAAATGTTAATCCTTAAGTTATGAGATCTGTTTTAATTTAGTATTTAAGGTTTCAAAATGCTACAATTTCACCCTTGACATTTGAGTTCTTTTCTAATTTGATCCCTATGTTTCAAGATTTAAACTTTTAAACCGATTTTTCACTAAATAATCACCTTTTATCTTTATGTTAATAAATTTTATTAAAAGGATTATAATTAATTAAGTTTCACTATTTTATTTATTGTTTTTAAAATTCTACTTTATGTTTTTAATTAATGAATAGAAATTTGAGATTAAAAATGTAAAATCTTGAAATCCTAGACCAAATTGAAAAGACATTTTGAAATTTAGGGATTAAATTGAAACAAAACTCAAAATTTAAAGACTAAACGTATAACATTTTAAAACCTAAGGTAATAGAAACTATAGTAAAAACTTGGGGACTAAAAAGGTATTATTCCCCTTTTTGAACTTATTTTCTAAACATCTTCTGAGCAAAACATTGATGATCCTTTTACAAAGACCCTCACGACTAAAGTGTTTGAAGGTCACCTACAGAGTCTAGGTCTACGAAGTTTGTAAACTAGGACAAGTGGGAGAACTTTTGGGAATATGCCCTAGTTTATTGTATTCATATGTTTATTGTACTCATATTGTTTCTCACTTAAATTCAATATTGTGATACTCCACTAGGAGTTTTAGTCCAAGTGGGAGTTTGTTGGATTTTATGTCCTAAAACTTGTAGTTTGTAAATTAATAAACATATTCTATTTTATTTTTTGATAAAGTTGTTATTGAAATTGTAATCTTGAATGCAATAAACTAAGGTCATGAGGCTATTTAATGTAGTTTGAACTTTATGTAGTGACATAAATGTGGATAGAGTTCAAATATATAGCCAAAATGGTCTATAGTATATGAATAAGGTTGAGCGCCTTATTCTGGGGACACTATAGATGCACCCCACTTTGTAGTTAGAACAAACGATGTGATCCTGAATCGTTCATGTGGAGACATGAAAGTTGAGGCGTTCTATATAAAGAGTTTACATAAGACTAAACCAGGAAATAGTCACTTTTTACGTTCTAAATGTCGTTTAATGTATAAAACTAACTATTTTGTTAATTGATGACCTAGGTAACTTAATCTTAATCCTGAGCTAACTATGAAATCCTGTTCACTCAGAATTATCCTTAGATCTGCATAGGTTAGGGCAGCTCATTATCGCTGGCCCAATAAGCCTCCCATCTCCGGGGTAAGATCAAGTGGATAGCTGGGAACATAGGGTGCAAGACGGAATTCACTCCTACCCATTATAGGGATAATAGATAGATTGTTCCCTTTAATACTATATCCAGATCTTGGACAAGGGGCCCCACCCTCTCCTTGGCTCGAGAGGGTTTCGGTTTATAGGTTGGATCTTAAACCAATTGTTCATTAGAGGATCAATGGAACTTAAAAAAGAAGATGTAGTCTTGGGGGTAAAACGGTTTTATGACCCAGCTGAGATTAAGAACAACCTATGAAGGATTAGCTTACTAATCATGGTTATATCAAATGGACACAAATATATCTATAGTGAGAGGAGTGCAACTACGAGACTATAGTGGAATGACCCGTTAGTTAACGAATGTTGATTAGCTCCGTCTAAAAGAGTTTTAGCCAGCTAATCTCGGATCGTTGGAGCCCATGATCTATAGGTCCATTAGGTTTCCCTACTAGCTCATATGGAATAAACTTAGAACAGTATGATAGAATAATTCGAATTGTTCGAATTAGGTGAAGAGAGAGAAACCGACAAGTATATGTGATATAGTAGTCGGTTTTATAGTTTAGAGATATAGCTTTAATATTTAAATATGATTTAAATATCAAGAATGTGGATACGTTCATATTCGGAAACTCGAAAATAATGGAAATGGTCAAAGATGTAAAAAGTCAAAAAGTTGACTTTTGACTTTGAAAAGTCAAACTTTGACCAACATTATATTCAAATATGATTTTAATTTCAAGAAAATAAATGCGGATTCATGCTCGGGAGGTCAAAATTAGTCAACACGAAAAAATCATAAAAAGTCAAAATGTTGACTTTTTGGTCAAAGTTTGACTTTGACAAAATGACTATTTTGCCCTTTGACTAAAGTTAGTGGGAAAATCCAAACTTTTGTTGGATAATTTCACTAACAAAATAGTGGGTTAGATGTTGGCTTATAGTGGAGACATTAAGCCCACTTAGATAGTGGATTCTAGGTGTTGGGTTTTTATGAATTGATTTCATGCAATTTTTGCATGGCCTTTTTCTATAAATATGGGATTCGAATTTGGATTAAAAATTTTACCCATTTGCCAAAAATTTTTTCAAATTTGGGCTGAAAAAAAAAAACACTATTTTAAGGAAAATTCATAACCCAAAACCCAACCCAAAAAAGCATTTCTTTTCCATCTCTTTTTCTCTCCGGTTTCTTCATCAACCGAGTCCCACAATTTGGTTTTGAGTCTAGAGAATAGTAGATCAAATCTAGTGGTGGTTTGAAAGATTTTAGGTCGAGATTCAGCAAGGAAAAGTGATTTTCGGGAGCTTCAAAAGTAATCTTTAATTTACTGTTTTTTCCTTCAATTGCATGCTTTTTTTCTTTAAATTAAAAGCAATTAGAGTGTAATTAGATCCTTATTCCACTGTGTATGTCTCGTGTTCCATCAAAAACAAGGTTACTATTGGCCGAGCCTTCGAGACAACGTCATGCAATTTACCAAGACTTGCCTTGTCTACCAACAAGATAAGGTCGAAGGGCGAAATTAACGGGTCTTTTGGAGCCCCTACTGTGCCCTCTAGACCATGGGAAAGTGTGTCTCTCGACTTCATCCCCATTTGCCCAAGGTTAAAGAGTTTGAATCGATCCTTGTTATCATTGACCGGTTCTCAAAATATGCCACATTTATCCTAACGTCGAAGATGTGTACAGCTGTGAAGACTACCCAACTGTTCTTCAAGCACATTGTGAAATTATGGGGCGTCCCCGTGAGCAATGTTAGTGATCGGGACGGGAGATTCACTGGGACCTTCTGGACAGAATTGTTAAAGATATTGGGATCAGCACTGAACATTTCCTCTAGCTACCATTCCCAAACAGACGGCCAGACGGAACGCTTTACAACATGCTCGAGGAATATCTGTGTCACTTTATCGATGCTAGACAGAAGAACTGGGTCCAGTTGTTAGATATTGCTCAGTTCAGCTTTAACAGCAAACAAAGTTCCGCAACTAGAAAGACGCCCTTCGAGGTAGTGTACGGCAGACAACCACTCATGCCACATCTGGTGGACCATCCCTATGCGGGCAAAAGCCCTCAGGCACACAATTTCACCAAGGAGTGGAGCCAAACCTCTGAAATAGCTCGCACCTGTCTAGAAAGAGCGTAAAAAATGACGAAGTGAGCTGATAAGAAGCGGAGGCCCCTCGAGTTTCAAGCTAAAGTACTAATCAAGCTGCGACCAGAACAGTTCCGTTTCTGAGGCCAGAGAGACCAACGTCTAGTATGAAAATAAGAAGGGCCAGTGGAAGTGATTGAGAAGGTCGGGAAAATCTTGTATAGGGTTCAGCTACCCTCATGGATGAAGATCCACCCTGTCATCCATGTGAGTATCCTGAAGCCCTATCACCCCGATCCCGATGATGAGTAACGGAATATATTGATGCGCCCACCTGTCACGATGAAGAATTCAGCTGAAAGGGAAGTTACACAAATTATGGATAGATGTACTCACCGTATCGGAAGACCGAGACGAGAACTGAAGAGTTCTTAGTGAAGTGGAAGGACCTCCTTGACGAAGAAATCAGTTAGGAGCGCGTGGAAGACTTGAAGAATGCAGTTCCAGCAATCGCCGAGTTCGAGCAGGGTCAGTTGACAGGGACGTCAACCAATTAAGTGGGGGAGTGTCACGGTCATCTTGTCCAGGGCCTGTTGGCCATGGCTACATGCCCGATCCAACCCCTTTTTATTATGCTTTCATGTCAGGTATTGTATTAGTTTAGTTAGCTTGCTTTCTTCATATTTTTGTTGTAAGTGACCGCTCGCCCTTTTGCATATGCAAGAGTATCAGTTGGCTTTTTGTTCAGAATGCACTATATGGAGATAAGACTAATCATCACTTCCCCATATCTGGAGTAGTACTCTATAAAGCTGTTGTTGTTGCTCATTCAAACCCCTCTTTCATATAAACATTTTCTCAAAGCATTTTAGATTCAATTTTGTTTTTTTGCAAAAATTCATTTTCATAAAACTTCTCAAAATACTTTTTCAAAAAAATTTTTGTACCTTTTTTTTTGTTTGCAAAATCTTTCTCCTTAAAAAAAACTCTCATCATATTCTCACACTGTTTTCTTTCTTTTTTTCAAGAGCGTTATCTTTCAAAAACTCTACTCAAAATATTTTCTCGAAGCTTTTATTTATTTATTTATTGGGTTTTAAACTATTTCTGAAATATTTGCTGCAAACTATTTTTTTTCACAATATATTCTCAATTCGTTTTTTCAATTTAATTTTTCTTTTGAAAAAAATCTCTCTTTCAAAACTATTTCCACTTTTAAGTTTTCTTTCAAAACCCCTATCTCATCATTATTTTTTCTTTATTATTATTATTATTATTATTATTTTTGCAAAAATTCATTGCATAAAACATTCAATCTCTTTCAAAAATATTTTCCTAAATCCTTTTGCAAAAACTCTTTCCAAAACATTTTTTGTTTTCAAATATTTTCCCGAACCTTTTTCTTTTTCAAAAACTCTCTTCTTCGAAAAACTCTCTTTTTAAACATTTTCGCAAACTTTTCTTTTCAATTTTTGTTTCAGCAAAACTCCATTCCAAAAAAAAATTCTTAATCTTTTCCACTTCAAATCTGGTTTTGTTTTTCAAAATATTTTCTCAAACTTTGTTGTTCCTTTTTTTTTTTTTTTTATCGAAAACTCTCTTTCAAAAACATTTTCCAATTTTTTTACTTTAAATTTTGTTTCAAAACCTCATTCAAAAATAATTTCTCAATTTTTTTTTTCTCTTTAATTTTTTTTTTTTAAAAAAATTCATAAAAGAAGTAGTCAAACATTTCAAACTTTTTTCTCTTAAAAATTTATATGTTATTTCAATTTGTTAGATAACTTTAGTGCTCTTAAGGTAAATTCTCTATTACATTATTTATTTCAAATATTATTGAGCAGTAATTCTTCTACTTCTATATTGTTGTCTCTTTAAGAATGTAATTGCCCTTTATCTCTCTTATATTCAGTAAATTTGAGGTGGTGTAAGAAAAATTAATTGATCGAGAATCAAATTTTCTATTTCATCTTATCCCTACCTTATTGTTTTTTTATTTTTTTAGCTATAATGTGTACCTTCTGTTTTTCTAATTTTATTTTCATATGAAGATTATTATTATGTATGTGGTTGAAATTTAGGGTGGTTAATGAAGGTTAGATTTGGTCATCTTTATATTTATGCTTGTTGTCTTGTAGTAAACATTTGCACCTTGCTTTTCAGGAAAATTTTCCTTTTACCTCTTTTGAAAAATTATGTATTGCTTTTTTTCTTTTTTTCTTTTTCCTTCTTTTTTCTTTTTTCTTTTTTTATGTGAGTGATCTTCTAGTTTTACTTTTTATTTTATTTTATTTTTGTTACACTTATCTAGCTCTTTTCTTTTTTAGTAGATTATTATATATTAAATTTCTTTTAGACATTTTAATTCGTGTCCTACTATTGTTTGGTAATTATTGTTTTTCTAATGTTATTGGGCGAGATTGTTTTAGTTTCTTTTAATTTTATTTTTTATATTTCCAGCGAGATTCCATGATCGAGCAGTGAGATTTGACAAAGTTTCATGCGAGATTTCATTTCCAGCGAGATTCTGATGGAATTTTCAAGCGAGATTTTGAGCAAGATTTCTAGTTCGAGCGAGATTCTAATGGAATTTCGAGGGAGAGATCGAGTTCGAGCGAGATCTTGATCAACTTCGAGCGAGATTTCGAGCAAGGAGTGAAAGATCAAGTTTGAGCGAGATTATTGAGCCGGTTTTCAACGAGAGATCGAGTTTTAGCAAGATTCAAGCAAGTCGATGAGCCAACAGTAAGATTGAATCAGTTCAGTGAGCGAGATCCAGCGAGATCAGTTGGTTCGATCAGTTTTCTCCTTTGCATGATGTCTTGCGATATAAAAAGATTGAAGTAGAACTCAAGCATGCATCCATTGAGTTTTTGCTAAAAAAATTCGAGTTGAAGAAGGTTTTCTTCAAGTGGATGCAGTGTGTTCTTCTCCAAATTCCTTTCATTCAAGCTTATTTTGAGTCTCACAACTAAATCTAAAGCTCCAAGAGAATAGTAGGGAAGATCTTGAGGTGGTTCATAGGAGATTTGGAGAAAATTTGCAGCTGAATTCGTGATTCAATAGGTTCTACAAAGGTATTACTTGAAACCATCTTATTATTATATGAGCATGCTTTATTTAAAGCCAAAATTAGTGAATTAGAATGCTTATTGATCCTTGTTGCTTCCGCTGCATGCTGATATACTCCTTCATTGGGAAGCCACTAAGTGCATACTAAGATATCTAACATGGTCAAAGGATGCTAGAATAACCTATCAAAGGTCAGAGGAATCTGAATTTAACCTAGTTTGGGAATGTTGACTAAGAACTTTGCTTAGGAAAATGACAAAAGAAGATCCTTATTGGGTTATATATTCCTACTAAGGGAAATATAATTAGTTGGAAAGCCACCCTACAATCAATAGTGACTTTATCAACAATAGAGGCATAATGTATTGCTTTTACAGAGGCAATCAAAGAAGGTTTATGGCTTAAAGGATTGGTGAATGATCTCATATTAAATCAAACAGTAGTTAATATCTACTGTGAAAATAAGAGCACCGTTCACCTCTCGAAAAGTCCAAAATATCATAGTAGAACCAAGCACATTGATGTTAAATATCACTTCATCAGAGACCAAATTGAAAATGGAAAGATACAAATTTTAAAAGATCATACTTTTGACAATCATGTAGACATGCTCACAAAACCTGTGTCGAAGTTAAAGCTCCATAAGTACCTCGAGCTAATAGGCTTCGATTTTCCTGAAAAGGATAATATTGATCAGATCTGAAAGACACTTGAAGAAAATATAAAGACACTTAGAAGCTAATGTTGTTCTCACCTCAGATTTAACAGAGGCAGACCCATGGCACAACAGATTGTCTCACATTAGCTCCAAAGGCCTTAATGCCCTATCCAAACAAGGAATTTTGCCCAAGGAGATCAGTAATAAAATGTCTTTATGTAAACACCGTGTGTTGGAAAAAGTTAAAAGACATTCATTCATCAAAGCATAGCATACAACAAAGGGCATGCTAGACTACATCCATACAGATTTATGGGGGATAACCTCAATTCCAAGCCTAAGTGGTCAAGGTATATACATCCTTTACATATGATTTTTCAAGAAAAAGCTGGTTGTATTTTCTAAAAACAAAGGATTAGGTTTTTGGAAAATTTAAAGAATGGAAATCAATGATAGAAAAATAGGCAACAAAGGAAATCAAATACCCTAAAACTGATAATGGTCTGGAGTTCTATGGTGAGGAGTTTAAACCTTTTCTATAAAGAAAATGGAATAACAAGACACAGTACAATGAAGCAAACCCCTCAACAGAATGAGGTAGCTGAGAGGCTAAATAGAATTATCATGGAAAGAGTAAGGTTTCTTTTGTCAGATGTCATCCTAGAAGAGAAGTTTTGGGCTGAAGCAACTACCTATTTAGTGTACACTAAATAGAAGTCCTCACACCTCCCTAAATATCTTAAAATTGAAGAAAAGTGGACCAAACACCCTCCCAATCTAAATGACCTTAAGATGTTTCGTTGTGTTGGGTATGCTCATCATAATCAAGGGAAACTTAAAGTTAGAGCTACTATGTTTATGTTTGTTAGTTTTGTGGAAGGTGTGAAGGGGCTCAAACTTTGGCATCCCACTGAGAAAAGATTTATAATCAGTAGGGATGTTACCTTTAGAGAAAATGAGATAGAGGAAACATCAACTTATACCTAGAAAAGTCCTAAAGAAGAAACAACAACTTATACCACTAATTTTGAGGTGGAGAATGTTACAGAACAAGATCCTAACTCTAACATAGAAGAGATAGAGGAAGCATCAAGTGTTCATGTAGAGGGTGTTGAATGTCCTCCTAATCTAAGTCAATACTCTCTAGCAAGGGATAGAAAAAGAAGAATATAGTTCCTCCAGCCAGATATGCAGACACAAACTACATGAATCTTGTGTTGAATGCCACTGTGGCTCCTAATGATCAATAACCAACCACTTTTGAAGAAACTTTGGGTGGTTCTGATGCCAGATTGTGGATTGAGGCTATGAATGAGGAAATTGACTCTTTAAAGGTTAATGACACTTGGTCTCTTACTTCTCTTACTAAAGGATGCAAACTAATTCAATCAAAGTGGATCTTCAAACTAAAAGAGGGTATCACTAAAGATTAGAAGCCTAGATATAAGGCAAGATATTTGCTAAGGGTTTTACTCAGAGATATTGACTATACTGAAATCTTCTCTCCTATTGTAAAACACACTATAATCAAACTTCTTCTATCTTTGGTAGCCCAACGTGATCTTAAATTGGATCAACTAGATGTAAAAACAACATTCCAACATGGGTATCTAGAAGAAACAATCTATATGCAACAACCTCAAGATTATGAAGTTAAGGGAAAATAAGACTTGTATTGCCTCTTGAACAAGTCAATCTATGGATTTAAACAGTCCCTAGATGCTGGTATAGAAGATTTAATGACTATGTTGCTAGCCCGGGGTTTCAAAGGAGCTTTCATGACATGTATGCATATATAAACTCTACCACCTATAAAGGAAATGGCTACTTACTTTTATATGCTGATGATATGCTCCTTGCATGGAGGCCTTTTGAGCAAAGAATTTGACATGAAAGACTTAGGTGAATAAAGGAAAATCCGAGGCATTGACAATATGAGAGACAGAGGCTCATCTACCCTAAGCATTAATCAAGCATCCTATTGATATACCTCATGGTCTCAACAAGACATGATCTATCCTACTTAGCTAGCCTTGTGAGCAGACATATGTCCAACCATGGCAAAAGGCATTGGGTGTTGGGTTTTATGTCTTAAAACTCGTGGTTTGTAAACAATAAAACTTATTTCTGAAAATTCAATAAGTTGTTATTGAATATATGTATTGCTTGTTTTCGTTTTAGAAATAAATCCAATAAATTAAAAGATTCATGACTATTACATGAGTACTTGAACTTTATGTAGAGACATAAAAGTGGATCAGGTTCAAGCAAATAGTCAAAATGATCTATAGTATATAAGTAAGGTTGGGTGACTTATTCTGGTCACTCTTAGATCCTAAGACAACAGAATTAGCCTAATAAAGACTAATCCAATGAATTAATTTAAACATCAAATCTAAAGCAATATTTGAAAGTAAAGACAACATCAAAGGGTTGAATAAGTACAAGCTTTTTTACTATGGATAATCTGAGTTTTGAAGAACATTACAAGCCATTTTATAGGCCAAATGGTCGTGGATAGACCAAGAAATTCAAAAGTCATTTAAATACAATTATTTATAAATTGTAGAAAATAACATCTAGAAACTTGAAACTTAATTGCATACTAAATTATAAGTCTAAATGATAAATTAGGAACGTAGAAAGCTTCAAATTGCCTTAAATATCTCTTCTAGAAGGCGGCAAAGTAGATATGCATGTTTGACAAGGTTTGACATCATATTTCCCCATGCAGTGCACACTTGACAGCATTTTCTTCACAAAATTTACACACTTTTTTTGACAACCGTGTCATCTTCCAAAATATAGGACTTTTCCCATGCCATCTTCATGCCATTTTCTTCTTGACTCATTGAAGTAATATTATATAAAAAAAAAAATTTCAAAATAATTTTTCGGTTCTTTGAATTTGCTAGTTTTTGAAGATGTAGTGTGAATTCCTCTTGAATCTTATTTGCCTTGCTTCTTGTAATTGGTCCTTTAAGTACATGCAATGGTTCAATGGTTGAATTCACATAAGAGAGATTCTTCCCTTAAGTGCTGACTCTGGGTCTTGAACAAGGGGTCCCACCCTCTCATTGGCGTGAGAGGGACTCAGTTTGTTGATCGGATCATAAACCAATTGTTCATTAGAGGATCAGTGGGACTTAAAGAACAAGAGGTAATCTCGGGGGTAAAACGGACATTTGACCCAGCCATTATCACGAATAACTTGTGAAGGGTTAACTTACTAATCATGGTTATATTGAATGGACATAATATGTCTACAGTGAAGAGAGTGCAACTATGGGCTTTAGTGGAGTGACCCATTAGTTAACGAATTGGAGTTAATTCGGTGTAAGAAGTTTAGTCAATTAATCTCGGATCGTTGGAGTCCATGCTTTGTAGTCCACAAGATACCTCTGTGCTCGTAAATGGATTAGCTTTAGAACAGCGTGATAAGTTAATTTGAAATGTTCAAATTAGAATTAAGGGAATTAGTAATTATATGAGATATAATTGTGTGTTTAAGTTTTGAATTAAACGCAATTAGAGAATTAATTAATATTTAAATATGATTTAAATATTAAATTCATGAAGGTGGATTTTATGTAAAATTAATTTAACGTTTGATATTGAATTAATTGGAATTAATTAAATTGTTTAATTAATTATTTATTATTATTTTTATTGAAAAATTAATTTATGAAATTAATTTTGTAAAATTAATAAAATTTTTAGTTTTGAAAATCAAATTGATTTTAGAAATCAAATTTGAAAAAATCGAAAAAGAGAAAAAAGAGAAAAGTTGGATTTCTCCACTCACCTTCAAGTAGCTCACACCAAACCCACTCGACTCTAGCTTCAATACTCCAAGCATGAACTGCATCTCATGCAGGCTTCTCCTTTGCATGACAGTCCTATAATATATAGAGAAGATTGAAGTGGAATTCAAGCATGCATCAGTTGAGCTTTTGTTGAAAAATTCGAGTTGAAGAAAGTGTTCTTCAAGTGGTGCATTAGTGTGTTCTTCTTCAAATTCCCTTCATTCAAGCTTATTTTGAGTCCTGCAACTCAATCTAAAGCTCCAAGAGAATAGTAGGGAAGATCTTGAGGTGGCTCACAAGAAGATTTGGAGAAGATTTGCAGCTAAATTTGTGATTCAATAGGTTCTACATAGGTATTACTTAAAAATGGAGAGATACAAATTTTAAAGATTCATATGTAAGACCCTAACACTAAATCTAAAGTGGAAGGTTAAATAGAGAAGAAAAATCCTAAGTAAGGATATTGGGACAAAGAGTGAAAAACATTAATACTAAATTATCCAAAAAGGTGACCAAAAGACCAAACGCATATGAGAGGCTTAAATATGTTGAACACAAGAGTGCAAGGAGAATGGAAGGAAGAAGACTTGAAAAATGGCCAAGGGCTTGCATACAACAAACGCAAAGGCATGCGGACACAAGCACGGTATGCGTTGGAGGCATGCGTCGAGTGAGCATGCTAGGAGCGCAGGCCATGTGTCGAGGCCAAGCGCATAGGCCATGCGTCGAGGCCAAGCGAGCAGCCCATGCGTCGAACATGTATGCCCCCTAACTATGCGTCGAACGGGCAAGTCGGACACCCATCTTATGCGTCGAGCGCTACCAAGTCTGCCGAGCAGCCATGCGTCGATGCCTTATGCCAAGTGCACACCCATGCGGCGAGACACACCCACGCGACCGAGCGCGCCTATGCGACCGAGCGTGCCTATGCGACCGAACGTGCCTATGCGGCCAAGCGCGCAAGCGCCTAGGCAGCACACCTATGCGTCGATGGTCAACACCGTGCATCCATGCTTAGTAGGCCGAGCAAGCATACCTAGCAAGCCATGCATCAAGGGTGCGCGGCCACCCTATGCGTTGGTGATGGCCGACTCATGCAATGGCTAAATGGGACTTTGATGAAGGAAGGGTGAGTTGCTATGCGTTAAGGACAAAAGGTAAGGCTAATTGGTGGAAAAACTCTAAGGAAAGATGCCAATAGTTATACGAGCATAAGTCTTAAACAATTTAAGTAGAGAAATATGTTTAAGTATTTAAGTAATTTAGGTAGAAAAAGAAGGATCACACAAAGTTCTAGCAGGAGGTGAACAAAGGAGATTTCATGCAAACAAGGGAATTTTGGCTGGCAAGCTAAGATGAGAACAACTCAAGGCTAGGCTGGGTAGGCTAAGTGTTGGCAGCTCCAAAGTGAGACAAATAGGAGTTGGGTTGTCACAAAGAGGTGAGTTTGGAATGGCTATAAATAGAGGGGTTGGACGAAAGGGATTTATTAATACCATCATCAAAAAAACTTGTGTTGAGAGCATATTTAGAGTGTTACATTTGAGTTCTCATGCTGCCAAGTTAATTGAAGATCAAAAGAAACAAAGGTTGCGTTGATGAGGTATTGAGTCAGCCTGGATGCACAGCCAACCCACACCCTGCGCGCATGCCTTGCAGTGCTGCGTCCGTCCGCGTGCCTCGCTCGACGCATCCCGCGCGCTAGCCCAGCACAGCTGCTCCCTCGTACGACGCATCACGCCCAGCGCAACAGGCCATTGTGCATGCCCAACGCATCAGCCCTCTGTGAGGCATAGCACGCCCACCCTGCCTACATCCAAATGCCCATATGCTTACCACAGTCCAAATAACCTGCTAATTTTAGGATTTTGCCTAAATTGGAGTAGAGTAGGCTGGTATTTTCATTATATAATGGTATTTTGGCTATTTTGACATTATCTATTGATATAACAAGTATTAATTGGGGAATTTTAATTGATATGGAGGAATTCTCAGGAAAATATTCTCAAGGTGATTTTAGTGGAAAAACTTGCTTGCAATGATTGTTTACTTAGTTTTATGCGTTGATATGTGGATAAATGCATATGTAAGTGCAAAATGCATGCTTATGATGTTATGTTGTTTACCATGATATTGTTTGTGAAATTTCTATGGAAACTGAGATTATACCCGGACTACATAAGTTAGCATGCTTAAAAAAGGTATGAAAGTTAGATAAGGGGAGAAAATAGGAAATTGAACTCTATGTATGAAAGTTAGATAGATTATTGTAAACATGTTAAAATCTTTAATAGATAAGGGGAGAAATGTTAAATTAAAATGTTGTTTTGGAATACTACTGGTATATCCTCATGCTCCTTTCCAAGTCTTGGGGGCTAAGGCTAGGGAGGGGGTGTGACATCATACTTTTGACAATCTTGCAGACAGGCTCCCAAAACCTGTGTCGAAGTTAAAGCGCCAAAAGTACCTCGAGCTGATAGGCTTTGACGTACCTGAAAAGGATAATATTGATCAGATCTGAAGACACTTGAAGAAAATATAAAGCTAGATTTAAGGTGGAGAGTTGAAAAAGTAAATCCAACGGCTACGTGTTCTTTCTTTTATACAATTCATGTAAAAACTGATCTCCCTTAGACATTTATAAAAAGGAGCTCTCAGTACGTAATGTTTTTATACATAGAAAAGAAAAAACAAATAGGTTGTACTCACATTTTCTTCAAAAACACGTCTTCCCATGGAAGTAGGCCTTTTCCCTTAGTCGAACCATGTTAAAACACTAGTGTACTTCTTCTTCCTCTTCATCTTCTTCATTTTTAGCGCATTGTTACCTACATTAAAGATAGTGTTATTAAATCCTTTTAATGTCGATTGCAACTGAAAACCAAGAATCAAATGAAGCCTTTTAAACTGACATTGAAGCTCAGAATCTATCCGTTTTAACAATTATTGTCCTTTTTTTTAAATTCCGTTGTCGAATCCATTTTTTCGGTCAAGAAGTTAAAAACGACATTATATGTCTCGTGTTGGATCAGGAAATGTCCGTCATTGTTTTTTTATTAAAAAGTATATAAACAAAAATTTGCATGGCAAGCCATCAATATTTGTCTTCCACCTATGAATTTATCTACAAACAAGAATCAATATTTCCAATCCATTACATATACTCATCAAATATGAAATAAACACACTAATCACCAATATTTGCATAACAATAACAGACTTTCATAAAATACTTACACCAAGCTATCATTTCTCTCATTCACAAATATCAGTTAGTACTAATTCCATGAATACTTAACACCAAATACCCCATAAACACAAAAATATTATACATAAATCTTCCAATAAACAGATCATGGTTAGATAAATGGTTAACAAATGAATGCAAATTTACCTATATAGGTTTCAATTTTTGAGAAGACCGATGGTGTTGGAGATCGTGTTTGGCTTGCCATGTTTTCAATCCACTAAGTAGTTTGAAAACATTAGTTAAACATAAATACTTCGACTAAGAACTAAGAAAGTTCAATTACACTTACATATTTAGAACTCCATGAAAATCCTCTTGAACCTTACTTCGAAGAGAGTCCAAAACATAAACACAATTTTCTTGTAGATTGATTACAATCAATATCCAATGATAACTATAATAAGTAACAATTTTGAAATATTAGTACGTGTATAATGCAAATTAAAAATAACTTAAGAACTTGTATTTACTTACCCTGTATTATATGGAATAAGGACAAATTGGTCTAAATTAGCCAATTCTAGTTGATTGACTAAATTTCTGGATCAAATATCTTGAGACTTCACATGTGGCGGTATTCTTGCTTGATCAATTATAAAAAAACTTCTTCGTAATATCACGACCACATTCATCCCAAAGATACCTAAACAAAGTAAAAGTTATTATTTAAACATGAAACAAAGTATACATGAGTGAATCTAGATGAGTAATACTTACGCAATGTATGTCAAAATACACATGTAGCCTATTTCAACCATATTGCAACATTGGATCAGATCATCGCAACCTAAATAAATAAATTGTCTCTTCCATGTTATATGCTCGTCCAAAGTGATACGGATCATGTCTACATCATTCATGTTATGCATGGCATGTCCATTCAAGAGTTTGATGGTACCATTGGCATCAGTATATTTGCAGGACTGGCGAAAGCTCTTAATTGTTGAATGGTCCTACCATAACCAAAGTTACAAAAATTCAAAGTAGGAAAAATAATAAATAACCAAACTCATATACTGAAAAAGAGGCATACTTTTTTTCTCGTCAACCATAACTACAAGTTCACAAGGCCATGTTACGAAGTTGCCCATTGCTTGATGTAAGGACTCTATTTTACCCTTCACATGAATTGGTATAGGCAAATCTTCTCCAATGGCAATGTCAATCAGAACTTTAACAGTTAAGCATGACACATCATCATCAAATGTTGTGGCTATTGCAATAATATTATCTACAGTTCCTATAGCCAAGTGGCATGGTGTCCCCTTACCAAATTTAAAAGAACTTATGTCATGCATGGTTAAACACGTCTAATATGATTAAAATTCAAAAGTCACAACAAATAAATTATCTCTATATCTTCTTTAGGCATCTTCTTAGTATCTTTTTCTTCAAATGCACTTAGTGCAACACTTCCAACAAATGATTTGGACTAATGAGATTGTCTATTGTGTGTTATTTCTCTTGACAATTTACCATGTCAAACATTTTTTTCACTAGAGCCTCCTTCAATTTCTTGGCTCATTAAGGACTTTGGTTTTACTAATTTAAAATATTGGGAATGAGAAACAAAATCACCCATTCCTCTAACACGTCCCACCTGTTCCTCTGTACCCAATGCTTTGGTCAAAACATCTTCACCTTCATAGGCTTTAGCCGATTTATCTTGTAAACCATATTACAATTTTCACACAATATCTATATCATCACAAGTTTTAAACATTATATTATGTCATCTTAACTTTGCACAATATAAACATACAATTTGATTGGCACATTCTCAAGTAGCTTCATCAAAGTATTCTTTATTTTTTTCTTTTCTTGCTTCTTTCCATAAAGTCACCCGATAAGAAGGATCATTCGATAGGTTCTACATGAACATACATATTTAATTAGCATAAACATATTAGAGTAAAAGATTTAATTAAAGTAGAAAAACTTACAAATTATTGGGCAAGATTCGCATAACCCTTCCAAGAAATGTGATGATTATATACACATTTCGCACGTCGTTCTTTTTGAAGACGACTGATTTCCTGTACAACAAATCTAGTTGAAGTTACCTATCAAATTAATGATAATGTTGACATTTAATTTATTGTGAATGACTTACATCCCATTCTTCACTCAATCATTCATTGACGAACGATGTCCACTGATCTTGCTCTATATGAGAATATTGTTGGGGAGGAAATTGCAAGACCAAGGGTGACCTTAAATGGAAGTATGAACTTTTGAGTCAATGTTGTCTTGAAAGTCCAAAACTTCCTAGATGGAGATATGAGTATACAATGTTTGGACTTAGAGCAAGTGAATTAAAAGTTTAGAAAACATACCATGGCCTTGTGGCCCAATTTTTGTGCGTGAACACTCAGGCAGGTGAAAATTTGAAAACGGACCCAGGGGTTTAGAATGATGATAAAAAGCCATGCGCGGAGATGATTTTGGGAACGGAGCTCGTTTGGTGCCCCAAACGGCTATCGGACCCGGCAGGAGTGCCTCGGGGACCAATTTTTGTGTGCGAACTTTCCTGCGAGTGAAAATTTGAAAACGGACCCAGGGGCTCAGAACAATGAGAGAAAGCCGTGCGTGAAGACGGTTTTGCAAACGGAGCTCGTTTAGTGCCCCAAATGGCTATCGGGCCCCGTGGGGGTGCCCTGGGAACCAATTTTTGTGCGCGAACTTTCCGGCTGGCGAAAATTTGAAAACAGACCCAGGGGTTCAGAACAATGAGAAAAAGTCGTGCCCCAAATGGCTATCGGGCCCCGTGGGGGTGCCCTTGGCTGCTTTCTTCTCCTTCAGATACCGAGGACAGTTCCTCTTCCAATGTCCATCTTGGTTGCAATGGAAACATTTTCCCTTAGCAACTGGTGGACGCCTCCTCGGGGCGAAGGCAGTGGATTAACAGGTGCCTTCCCTTTTCCCTTATCACCCTTCTTCTTCTTCCCCTTTGCAGAATTAGAAGTAAAAGGTGCAGACTTCGTACCTAAGGTCGAACCTCTATGGAACATCCTAGAGGATGCAACAACATTTGCCTCACCCATCTGCCTCTCCTTACTTTTCAGTAAATATTGGTATGTCTGCAACTCGTTGAGGAGAGTTGTAAGGTTATATTTTCACTTTGTTAAGAATCACATTGCTAACAAAGAGTAGGAAGCTCTCCGGAAAAGAATGCAGGATTATGCTAACTTAGCTGCCCTCATCGATGGTAGACCCATTCAACTCTACCACATTGAAGTGGACCATCATGTTTAGCACATGTTCACGAACAGAGGTGTCTTCTTGCATTTTGGAGTTGAATATGAATTTAAGAGCCACATGCATAAACTGTTCAGATAGTTGTCCAAAAATCCTCCGCAGGGACTTCATGATCTCACGGGCTAAGACTTGAGAAAGACTTGTCAAGATATAGGCTCGGGCCTTCTCATTAGCCCTTGTCCATCGCTCGTATGCCTCTCGAATATTTCGAGTGGCATTTGGAGCTGGAATAGGAGGACAAGCCTCCATGAGAGCAAACATGAAATCCTCGATGATTAGGATCGTCGTGATCATGTGTTTCCATGTTGAAAAATTGTCGCCAGTTAGTTTTTTAGCGCTTAACAACGATAAAGTGGTTGTAGCCATTTGAAAAAGTTGCTGAAAATACGAACAAAACTTTATTAGTTTTTGCTAAACCACTTTTAAACCAATTAGTTTTGCAAAACAGTTTCAAGTACCCTAAGTTATAGATTTCTATTTTGCAATGATGCCTCAATGAGTCAGGACAAATGCCACCGGTGGGTTTATCAGTTGCCCCTTAACTGGGATGAGACATTCTCAACCATTAGGCAGAACCAACTCTGAGAACTGAACCTAACAGCCACCATTTTTTGGTCCAGAGTCCCACCCTAATGCGCTTACCGTAGAGAAAAGACAGATTAGGACAAGAGACTAAGTTACTTATCCTCTTACAGTAGATCATATATAGAAACGCGTAAAACTGTCATCCTTTAGAGGGACACTCCCAGGGTGCCTCGAGGCGATGTGCAGTAACTTTATTCAACCTAACGAGGGAGATCGAAGGATATGCTATCACACTTCCCGCTCCCACTTACTATGAACATTCTCTCCATCCACCTTGATATTGACCTACCCAAACACCATCTGTTGGGGGGTCACGCCAAAGGTGCCACGAGGCCGAGGATAGATCTCACGGAGTGGACTATTTAAGAGAAAAGTGA
Organism: Benincasa hispida; assembly: GCF_027475165.1. NCBI lineage: Eukaryota > Viridiplantae > Streptophyta > Magnoliopsida > Cucurbitales > Cucurbitaceae > Benincasa > Benincasa hispida. Next base: position 47,884,413 of record NC_143489.1, on the reverse strand, counting down.
AAGGTTTAAGTGAAGCATCTTATGCTCCAAGTACCTCCTACTGAATGTTCTACCTAGGGATTCATTAACCTAGACAATCTGGCTACTGATTTTAGTCTAAGTCATCTTTTTAAACTCTATTCATAAACAACGTTTGTTTATGAAATATGAACAAGTTCAAGTAGTCACTTTTAAACACTTTAATGGACTGTCCTTAACTTGCATGCATGCATCAAATCTATCTAAATTCATCTTTCCAGGTAAGTTCCCAGGTAGGGGTGTTATGTTTCCGTCAACTTAAATACCCCAACCTAGATAGAACCCGCCTTAGACAAAAGGTCCCTTATAGATAGATTTGCTACACTTTAACCTTTTATTAGCCAATTTAATCCTATTAAACTGATTAAAAGATTAAAGCCTTAGGGTTGCTAATCTTATTAGAACCGTGATCTTAGGTCTATGTGATCCATGTTTTAAACATTTTAAAACCATGAATTAAACTTATGTGAGCATGCATGTCTTCTTATTTCTTTTAGTTCTAATTTCTCTTTAACTCTTAAAAAGAAACAACTAAAAAATATTAAGCATAACGAGGTATTTATAACATTTATAAATTAACCTATGTGTCATGCTTCATGCAATGTCTGGTCATTACTATAACTTTTATATAACGCGTAATAACCAAACAAACATGCTAACATTCACCCTTATACTATAACTATTATAATATAAAGATAATGCATGTCAATGCTTTTTATGCATGCATAAATATAACTGTTATATTATATGATGCATGAGCATGCTCTTACATAATTAAAATCATGCTTCTCTAAATTACAAAAAATACAATAAAGAGATGATGCATGAGCATTGCATAACCTAAGGTGGGATTTACTATATGTGCATACCATATGACATATAAAACATACATCGCATGTAATAAACAAAGGATTAATGGACGGGGATGAGCCTGTTAAACCAAAAACAAGAATGAAAAACCCTATCTATTACATTTTTTTCATCTAGCAAATTGGTTCACAGGCGAACCAGGTCTTGAACCGCCAAGAGTTCTTTATCGTGTAGCAAACTCCAACAGGTAGACGATCGTTCAGCACGCAGTAGACGATAGGAACATAAGATAACGATTACGTAGACGATGACGAGGCTGCGAAGCCTGATCGTCCATGCGAAGCCTGATCGTTTAGT